>NC_056726.1:836152162-836162162 GCF_019279795.1 Protopterus annectens | reverse complement strand
TGATGGAAAGCAGAAGGCAAGACTGCTGCAGTACTCCCTACAAAGCCTTCTTATTCTTAGTCACATAGTATCCTAGAGGAAGCAATACTGTAGGACATTTGGGCTACATATACTACCTATGAGGAAGTCTTTCAAAAACAATAAAAACCTCTTGGATGCACTACAGCCATCAGATCTAAATGACTACCACCTTACACTGGGATATCCGTCTCAGTTCAAGGCATCCTGGTTTCAGAGTAATCTGGCTCACAATTTGTTTGAGCTGAATTTAGCCACAATGGTACAAGAGCCATCAAGGGCAATCAGACTAACAAGACGCAAGCCTCCTTCTCTGTAAATGTATGCCAGCATTTGCCACTGATAAGAGGCAGGCCTCAGTCTATTGCTAGATTGCAGTTATCCATCCCACAGAACATCCGCTGTCTAAAGAAATGAAACATGTATTGGAGATCCTCCTCAGTTTAACTCTGAAGCATGTAACTGCACTCCGCCTCTTACAGAGGACAGTGTAATCTGATGGTGTTATATGATAATTCCCCCTCTCCATCCCTGTAGAGGGAGAAGTACCTGATTGACACACAGTCCCTATACAAGACAGCCATCAGCACAATACCACATCCAGATCACCAGAAGTGCAGACAGATATTCTGTCTCTATGCCACCAGCTGGCATTACTCCAAACATAACATGTAATCAGCATAAAGAAGCTATGACTTTATTGGCTTTTGCTTGGAGGAAGTCATCTATAGTGATGATCAGTTAAGAAGATCTAGCCCCTGTGCATCAAGTTCCAACCGATGGCCAGAAAAAGACAGTATAGTTGTGTACCTACCATAAATGTAGATGTTCGAGTGTATTCACTGTTGCAGTCATCACTCTTGGGCCATCCCGCTGCCAGGCCACCCGCAGTCGGCCCGATATATATATATATATATATATATATACATATATATATATATACATATATGTATATATATATATATATATATATATATATATATATATATATATATATATATATATATGTATATATATATATATATATATATATATATATATATACACATGTATGTATGTGTGTATATATATATATATATATATATATATATATATATATATATATATATATATATATACACACACACATGTATGTATATATTAAACTAAAACAAAGAGTAAAAAGGTCACACTAATTACCAACTGGTTAAAAAACACAAAAAGAAAAATCTAGCAAAGCTAGGCTTCTAACTGTGTGATACCTTAAACCTCTTGCATCAGAGGCCTTATGGGATATATGCAAACCACCCTTTAAGGATATAAGATGTTTCAGCTAAATGGCAATTCTGAATGTCCACAACTTTTTCTTTTACTTTAATTTTTAAGTCTATTTATGGACAATTTCAGGCCATTAAAACCAAATGTTTCTAGCTGTGGACATGCATGTTTCTGCCATCTTATGACATCATCAGCATAGCTGGCCTTAGGCATAGGCCAACTAGGCGGCCGCCTAGGGCGTCGCACTAGCAGGGGCGCTTTTCCAGTATTTGTTTGATGTAGGTAGATCAGGATGGGTGCACCAGGTGGTGTGGTGAGGGGCACCCTGGAGCCCTTTTGCCTAGGGCACCAGTAGAGCTAAGGCCGCTCTTGATCATCAGCATTGCATAGGAGGCACGTTTAACCTTTGGAAACACAGGGTTGTCAAACCCAGCTGATATCCATAAACATTAGGATGTCTACAAAATATCCCAACTAACAAGCTAAACCAAAGGGTAAAAAGGTCACACAGATAACCAACTGGTTAAAAAACACAAAAAGAAAAATCTAGCAAAGCTAGACTTCTAACTGTGTGATACCTTTAACCTCTTGCATCAGAGACCTCATGGGATATATGCAAATCATCCTTTAAGGATATCAGGTGTTTTAGCTAAATGGCAGTTCTGAATGTCCACAAATTCTTCTTTTACTTTCATTTTTGTCTGTATATATATATATATATATATATATATGTGTGTGTGTGTGTGTGTGTGTGTGTGTGTGTGTCTGTCTGTGATTGTGTATGTGTAAATATACGTATGTGCATGTGTGTGTGTGTGTGTGTGTGTGTGTGTATATATATATATATATATATATATATATATATATATATATATATATATATATATATATATATATATATATATATATATCAAGCAACAACAAAGTACTTCCAACAAAGTTAACGCCTCACCACGGAAAATGAAGAAAATAGTAAGTCCAACAACAGCACCACGTATGAGGTGGCCAGGCTCACTTGAATTATCCAGATTACTCAAAGGATGTATAAAAGCAAAGATCATTTATTTACATAAATCCAACAGGTGAATTATCCAGAATACTCAAAGGATGTATAAAAGCAAAGATCTTTTATTCACATAAATCCAACAGGTTAACAAGATCTTTGCTTTTAACCTGTTAAATTTATGTGAATAAAAGATCTTTGCTTTTAACCTGTTGGATTTATGTGAATAAAAGATCTTTGCTTTTACCTGTTGGATTTATGTGAATAAAAGATTGCTTTTATATTCGTATATATAAATTTTGGAAACTCACCTACTATTTCACGAATGGTTGGGTCGACCTTTAAGATGTCCCAATATTTCAAGTAGGCATTTTTTATATCTTTCACATCTTGAGTGTGATATATAGAAACTCTAAATCCCCCATCAGTAATATTACTTGATAGATTATCTGTATATTGAATACATTTGTTTTTATCGGCAAAATGGGAATATGCCCTACCTGCTCTAAACGTGTCAATATCCATGAAGCCTTCATTGATTTCATCTAAGCTATAAGATCTTTCAATAAGCTGTTGCTTAAGTTTAAATAGTTCCTTATTATATCCCAGTTCTGTAGAATTCAGACGGGAAACCCGCATAGCTTGTCCTTTGACGATATTTTTAAATATAAATCTGGGATGCATGCTGGATCTATGTAAGAGTGAGTTCCTCTAACATGATTTCCTGTATAGTCCAGTGTTTAGGAGGCCATTAGGTAATCTCTCCACATAAACATCTAGGTATGAGACAAACTTCTCCGATGCCGTCATAGTAAATTTCAAGTAATAGGTCAAATAATTCACCTGTTCCAAAAATTGTTGTAATACCTCACCATCTGATTTCCATATGAGGAAAAGATCATCTACAAATCGTACATAGAATCCAACATGATTCTTGAAACTATTTAATGTAAATAAACACCTCTTTTCCCAATCAGCCATAACGAGATTGGCGTAGCTATTGGCACAAGAAGTGCCCATAGCCACGCCATCTCTCTGAATATAGGCTTGATTATTAAAGGTGAAGATATTATTATCCAAAACTATTCCCAATAGTTCACATAATGTATTAATATGAATTTCAGATAATCTTTGATTCTCCAATAAACATCTGCGTATACATTTTATTCCCTCATTGTTTGGAATGGTTGTAAAGAGGGATTGAACATCTAATGTTACCAGCCAATATTTGGACTTTGCAGATTCATCTTTCATCTGATCATATAGCATCAATAGAAATTGCTTAGTATCTCTCAATGTATATGTATATTTATCTACTATTGGTCTTAATTTAGATTCCAAATACAGAGAGATAGGCTCAGTAATCCACCCTCGTTCCGCTACAATGGGTCTCATAGGTGGACATTGAGGATGTTTGTGTATCTTAGGGACACCTTGTATGCAGGGTACCATGGGCTTATTAACCGAGCAGAAATTAAATAATTCATGGCCTATCTTGCCATTAGTATAATAATCTAAAAGGAGTATGGAAACTCTATCTATAATCTTATCTATTTGATCCAGATTTATTTGTTCATAATAGTGGCTGTCACTCAGCATATTAATCATGTTTAAAATGTATTTATCACTGTCCATAATAACTATGGGACCTCCCTTATCTGCAGGTCTAATCATGATACTTGGGTCATTCCTAAGTGTTCTTAATGCCAACCTTAGTCTATGATATAAATTCCCATACCATTTTTTATACCTATTGATTTTATCATTTTCATGCAGTTCCTCTTCAACTAATTTGGAGTATGCATCTATTAAAGGATATAGATTAGGTATGTATGTACTAGGTTTTTTGAAGGACTGTCCTTCATAAGGTATAATGGATTTACCAAAATCCAATTTTAATTGTATATTTCGAACAAATAATTTTAAATCCACTATTGATTCTGTAATATCACTTCTAGTGGAAGGTATAAATGTTAGTCCTTTCTCCAAAACCCTAATCTCCTCTTCAGTAAGATTTCTACTGGAAATATTTCATATCAGCGAGTGGTTGTCTTTTCCCACATTTTCTTCAGGGTCGGGCCCACATAATCCTCTTCGACCATCCTTCTTTTTTGTCGCCCCCTGCTCATAGAGCAGTCCCTCCCCCCTCTCCGGATATCTGCATTCGGGAAAGGGGCCACTTCATTCGAGCCTATGGAGCTTACTTGAGTTGTATAATGAACCTTCCTTCTTACTGATCCATCTCCTAAATTAAGCCCATCATTTAAACTACTGGATGGGGATAATTATTTGATCTAATTCTTTTACATTACTATCATGAACAGCTCCCTTATCACTAGTATCCATGATACTAGGTGTTGCTTGATATATCACATTTATTTCATTTTCTTGATGTACAATGGCTGTAGTTACAACTGTGTTTCCAGCCTTAACTTCAGTATTTTCATTGCTTTTAGATACCTGATTATTCCTAACAGTGCTATCAACACATACAGACTTAAAAACACTTCCATGTTTATACATATTTTTATCAAAATTTTTATCCATACTTTTATTAACCTTCCCATGTCCAGTCTTCTCAATATTTACCCTCGGCCAGGTAAAGACCTGTCCATTAGTAAAATATGTTGTATCTCTTCAAATTTTGTTTTGTTTTTCTTCCAACAGTTTCTTTTCATACAAATATACATTGTCCAAAAGTTTCTCAAGGCCTTTATCAGTGGCCTTACAAGGGAAAGTCTGACTAATATGTTGCTGCTGTTCTCTAATTCGTTCTCTTAACGCAGCCTCGTCAGGTAAAAAATACTCATTCAACAATAGCATATAACGTATACTTGTATCTATATTAATTTGTTGCCATTTATATAACAAGTCAGGGTACGTCGTACCTGTTGTAGGCATCTTGAAGATGCGGAGCCCTCTCGGGATAATTTTACGAGCTATGCACACTTCAAAATGCTGTAGTTGAAGTTGCATGAATTTCAGTTTGATAAAATTCATCTCCATTTGGTTCAATAGCGTCGACAAACCACAGTAACTTGCTTCTGCCGTGGTATCCTCAATGGAGTCGCGTATCACGTCATAAGCTAATAGCGGGTTCTCTTCACCGGCTACGCAATTTTGAAATCTACTCAGATTACTTTGAAGATTTTCAGGTTTATATGGTAATTTAACTGAATTAGCAAGCTCTGCCATGACAGCGAAGCAGCAAACAAGTATTATAAATAATAAAAAGAAAATAGCTGATCCAAGAACAATAAAAAACAAGTCATTTTAATAGTACAAAAACATTGCAAGCGCTTTCACCCAAGGCTTCCTCAGGCCAAAAAACAATCATTTTAAAACCAGAATATATAAACTAATTAATGGTGACATCACTTCCTCCTAATCATTACATAAACAGCATCTAATTTTAACATATATTGACAGCTTATACAGATATACTAACCTAGCTTAGGCTATTGCTGTAAAAAACAATTAAAAACATATTACAAAATGTTTAAACATCAAGTGCCTTCCTAATTTCATGTATGTGTATACATACTCCTGTCCTTGGAGGAGTGGTTACTGCCTAGAAGCTGTAGTTTTATTGGCCATTTTGGGTCAATTTTAAACTCCTTGATCTCTCTCTCTTAAAACCCTGCAACTGTCTTTTTGCGTGGTTTTGCGCACTGAGCAGCATCGGGCAGCGCCGCCTAAACAGGTTTAAACTATTCCAGGCTCCACAAAGTCTGCTCTTCACTTTTTCCCTTAGAACTGTTCAAACTCTCAAAGTAATCACTCTATTCTCTTTCTAAAGCCTTGCACTTGCTCAGCTCTTATAAGGAAACACTAACTAACTAAAGCACTACACCCTCCTTGACTTCTCATAAGTATTAGACTCCCGATTGGTCCTTCCTGATCAAGTGAAAAATCAGTTCCCTATACTAATCATCTGATCAGTAAAAAACAGTTACCTATACTAATCTGGTATGTCCAAGGGTCAGTTTCAAGGCTACTCTCCAGTCCAGCTGGTGAATCTGGGAATTTTGAGACAATGTTACAATTGCCTTATGTACAAAGACAACCCTCTCCTCCTTCCAACAAACTCTAATACATGTGAGAGATGCAGTTACACAGCCAAACTGGAGGTAGAGCTCTCTCAACCCAAGACTGGCACAGTCAGTCAGGAGGAAAAGGTAACCACCCACACCACAAATCCAGTCTCACACAGACCTATTGCATTTGCATACCCCACACATAAACACACAGAAACATACTTGGAGGCTCTAAATAAAAATCTGCCTAAACAGCAAAGACCTCCTAAGCAGATATCCAAGCAACAGCCACCCCTCAACAATACCTATGAATCACATATCTCACAAAATCAGTGTGCCTCATAACCGCAGCCCTTAAGGTCAAACAACACACCAAATAAACTTGTTATAGGGCACTCTATTGTCTGGCACACTGACGTCCCGCTCACCAGACTGAACAAGGAGAAGGTCACTGTAAGCTGCCTGTCGGGTGCCAGGATCCGCCACATAATGCAAGCACTCAGGTCACTCCAAAGCAAGTACAAGTATGACTCCATCATTGTCCATGCTGGTGTGAATGACCTGAGACGTACCTCCCTGGACTACATGAAAAGAGACATAGAGGAGCTCTCTGACCATGTAGCCCAGGGTGGTATGACCCTGACCTTGAGTAGCATCTTGCCCTCACCAAGAATGATGCCACAGTATAAAGACAAAATGATCAGTTTCAACAATTGGCTAAAGTATTGGTGTCATTCAAAGGGGATCCAGTGTCTGTCAGCCTGGGATGACATGCTCGATAAGCCACGTTGCTTCGCTAGGGACGGCTTGCACCTGTCACCCTTAGGCTTTCATATACTGGCCAAGGCTCTTGCCACCCCCATAGTGCCTTTTTTAGGCAAGGCTCAAAGGACAAACCCACCTCCATAGACAACCCAAGGATAAAAAAACTAAAGGTAATGCTACTCAATGCCAGAAGTCTAAACCTCAAGATGCACGCACTCGAGGCTCTCCTCAGTATGGAGAAAATCGATGTCTGTGCAGTAACAGAAACCTGGATCAAGGCTCCTGACAGCACCCCAGCGCTACCAGGTTATAATTCATACCATGCGTTTCGGCCCCAAAACTCGGACCGAAGCACAAAAGGAGGTGAAATATCTATATTCATCAAAGATACCTACACCTCCAGGTTAGTGGCACTGCACGAAGCATCGGAAACCATCCATGTGCAACTAACAGCGGGCAAAACTGCCTTTCAGTTTGTAGCCCGCTACAGAACACCCTCCCTATTACAGGAACCCCATTTGGCATTCCTGAGAACACTGGAGAATATGAAGGTCTCTCCAAACACTATGTTATTGGGTGACTTCAACTACCCAAACATTGACTGGGAAAACTACTCAAGCCCAAACACCCTCACCCAACGGTTCCTTGAATTTATAAACTCTAATGCAATGGAACAACTGGTCACCACTCCCACAAGAGGGAACAACATATTGGACCTGGTCATCACCAACATGGGGACTCTATGTTCCACACCAGGGGTAAACCCCTCATTGGTAAGATCAGACCATAAACAAATTTCCCTGGACATCCATATCCCGTCCCCACCCCCAGCCAAGGAAATCACTGTAAAGAATTTCTCAAAAGCCAACTTTGCACTTCTCAAGACTGAGGTGGAATCCTTCAAAGCCCCTGGGCCAGAGGATAATACAGCCCAATCCACAGAATCCTTTACAAATGCATTCTATGAGCACTTGCAGGAATGCATGGATCATGCTATCCCAAATAAAACCAAAACTCACTCCTCCAAAAACAGGAGACCGGTCTGGTGGACCCCGGCCATAAATAAGCTATACAACAGAAGGAGGAAGCT
Source organism: Protopterus annectens (assembly GCF_019279795.1). Lineage (NCBI taxonomy): Eukaryota > Metazoa > Chordata > Ceratodontiformes > Protopteridae > Protopterus > Protopterus annectens. Next base: position 836,153,992 of record NC_056726.1, on the reverse strand, counting down.
ACTACATGACAGAGCAACATCCCAAAAAGGGAAGGCATCTCTAATCAGTATTAGCAAGAAACTTCGATCCCTCATAAAATCATCAAAGGCCAGTTTTGAAAGAAAATTTGCCCTAGACACTAAAGATAATCACAAGGCCTTCTTTAGTTATGTCAGGAACATGGGCGAAAACTCCCAGATATGCTCTGAATTGTTGCATAACGGTACAAAATATACCGAACCTACAGACATACCCAACATCCTGGAAGACAGATTCAGTGCAAACCCCCCCCTTCCCCCCCAAAGGAGCAAATGCCTATCACAACTGAATGTAAACTCCCTGACATCATAGATGCACAGGTGAAAGCTGCCCTCTCCAAAGCAAAAAACGCAGCATCTATGGGACTGGACGGTGTCCCAGGCTGTGTCTTACATGAGCTCCAAGAAGAACTGAACCCTCACATTAAGTCACTGCTCAAACTTAGCCGTACTACAGGATATGTACCCAAAGAATGGCGTACAGCTACAGTGGTCCAACTCCACAAAGGTGGTGCCACAATGGACCCCAGAAACTATCGCCCCATAAGCCTGACTAATCTGGTCTGTAAAGCTATGGAGCGTATTATCATGGAACTCATAAACAAAGACATTGGGAGCCTCCAGACACTGGACCCTACCCAATTTGGCTTTGTTAAGGACAGATCTTGCCTCTTAAACCTAGTTGATTTCTTTGAAACAGTTACCAAAGCCATAGATGAGGGCAAGGTAGTCCACACAGCCTACCTGGAACTCGCAAAAGCCTTTGACACAATACCCCACTCGGGTATCATAAATAAGCTTACCAGCTTAAATATCAACCCCTATATCACAAGATGGGTTGCAAAGTGGCTCAGAGATAGAACCCACATGGTCAGAATCGCAGGTGCCATGTCCGAATCCAAACCAGTTACAAGTGGCATCCCACAGGGCTCAGTTCTGGGACCTCTCTTGTTTGGTATATACCTTCTCTGAGGTTCAGGCTAACACAGGGGGATTATGGCTGACAAAGTTCGCAGATGACTGCAAACTGGGGGCTATAATTGAATCTCCAGCTGACACAAGCATCCTCCAAAAGGGTCTCACAGAGACGGATGCTTGGTGCCAGAGCCACAGTCTCAAGCTAAATGCTAAAAAGTACATAGTCATCCCCTTTGGGAAAAACAAGGTGCCCACAAATTACCACATAGGTGGTAATCCATTAAGTACGGAAGAAGTAATTAGAGATTTGGGGACCAACGTAGATAGTAATCTCTCCTTTGATAATCACATTGCCAAAGTGGTTAGAAAGACCTTCTATATAGCCCACCTTATCACGAAAGGGTTCACATCTAGATCAAGAGAGGTCATTGTGCCCCTCTACTCATCACTCATCAGGCCCATAATTGAATAATGCCCCTTTTGGGATGTACCTTACCCGACACCTGCAGCAACTCGAGAGACCCCAAAAGTACCTCACCAAGAGGATCATGGGCTACAAACAGATGTCCTATGCAGCTCGACTAAAGAAACTCCAGCTCTACTCAGTTGCTTACCGCCTACTCAGAGGCGATCTATGCCTGACATACAAAGCCATGTCAAACCCAGAATTAATGGACATGCTCCACCTCATAAAATCCAAGTCCCTTAGAGCTACATGCTCCAGGGACCTAAACCTCAGCACAAAAATAAATAGGACATGCTGGAGGGACAGATTAATTTCCCAGAGGATCCCCTCACTCTGGAATAGAATCCCAATTCATGTTAGACATAGCCCCTCGCTGACCCTCTTCAAGCGAAATTTGGACGCGTGGATGGGAAATCGCAAATTCACCC